>NC_056729.1:1573949155-1573959155 GCF_019279795.1 Protopterus annectens
TGCTGATGTTAAGCTAGAAAGAGCTCATAAAGTAAATAATCCATTTGTCAGACTGAGAAAGCTGCTGAAACACATATCGATTAAACTGCACACATAACTAAAATATAAAAATATTTCAATTGTGTGGAGGAAATGAACAATCTTAACAAGCTGGAGACTTGAGACTGTATGTGGATAATGAATTTTCACTACAAAAACACAAACTAACAGAATGCTTTTCTTCTTTCCAATAGACTCTCCAAAGAAATGAAATTTCATATCAAGTTAATATATCTTGCTTTACTTCAAGTCTTCCACCCAGTTGTATTAAAAACCTACACAGAACCCTGACAGACTCAAGATGAACTCACAAAAAGAAGAACTGAAAGAGGGAGAAGACTGACAAAGGAACAAGTAATCGGTCAAGAAATGCTGAAAAGCAAACTATTTATACTTCAGCAGAAGGATTCCCTATAAAGCCCTTTCCTCTTTTCCAAAAGAAAATTATGGATAAAAGAAAGAGATGAAAGAACTTTTAAAACAGGGTAAGAAAGCAATGCAGTGGGAACATTAAGTGAGGAACGTATTTGAACTGGATATATATTTATTTGAACAAAGATGTTTGATATAACTAAAATGTGACTTGCACTCTGAATGATAATGTAAAATAACTGATTAATATAAATGCAAATTATAACAATTATATTTCAAACATTACTTAAACATGAAAGCTTTTTTATTGAATTCAGGGACAGGGGTGTTATCCTACACTGTCTGGTGAATCTTGGTAAATGTCCCACTGTTTTCATATTGCAGACTGTCTTATTTTGCTTCCGTTAAAGGTTCTATGACAGTGGAAGAAGGAAAAAGGAAAAATAAATAAATGATTGATGAAAGAGAAAGGAAACCAATATAATATATATATATATATATATATATATATATATATATATATATATATATATATATATATATTGCAAACAAGTAGGCAGTTTTTAAAGTTAGTTCTGGTAATATATGTGCTAGGTACAGGAACAAATAAAAAGTTAAAGAGACCCAAGTTTGCTGACTGGAAGTAGGTCACTAAGAAGATTGTCAACATCAGATGTTTAAATTGTTAGATGCAGGCAAATGAAACAATAAAGATTAGGACGAAATTAAAAAATCTAAATGCTTGGGATTTTATATATATATATATATATATATATATATATATATATATATATATATATATATATATATATATATGGGTGTACTTTCCTACAACGAAAATTCACTTATTCGAAATGGGAAGGTACATCCCCACTTAAGCGAAAGTGCACTTTAACGAAAGTGCAGTTTCGCTTAAGCTCACTAGACCGAACCTACCGCACCACAATGGAGGGTATTGAAAAACGGGCTATGTCCTCCACTGTGGTGTGATAGCCATGGACCTTAGGGTTAGGGCACAGGTCAAGGTAAGGGGATAACCCTACTAACTATCCCCTTATCCTAACCCATGCCCTAACCCTAAGGTCTGTAACTATTGCACCAAAGTGGAGGACATGGTCCGATTGGGAATGTCTTCCACTGTGGTACGATAGTCACGGACCTTAGGGTTAGGCACGGGTCAAGGTACAGGGATAGCCCTATTAACTATCCCCTTACCCGAACCCATGCCCTAACCATAAGGTCCGTAACTATCACACCACAGTGGAGGACATAGCCCGATTTGGAATGTCTTCCACTGTGGTGTGATAGTCACAGACCTTAGGGTTAGGGCACAGGTCAAGGTAAGGGGATAGCCCTACTAACTATCCCCTTACCCTAACCCGTGCCCTAACCCTAAGGTCTGTGACTGCTAGCCCGTTCAGTCTAGCGGGTTCAAGAGAGTGCACTTTCATGAAAGTGCACTTTCGCATTAGTGTGGGTGTACTTTTGAAGTTCGAAGTAGTGAACTTTCGTTCTTCAAAAGTACACCCATATATATATATATATATATATATATATATATATATATATATATACACACACACACACACACACACACACACACACACACACACACACACACACACACACTTACACACACACACACACACACACACACACAAAGATATTTGGTAAATCTAGCGTGTAAGTTGCACACTGAAAGATAAAAAGAAAAAATAAATAAAACTATTGAAATCAGTTAGTACCGGAACTGCGGTGGTGGTGCTGCAGTAGTGTTGTCACCTCACAGATAGACATTGTCCTGTTCGATTCTCAGCTAGAGCGTCTTCTGTGTGGAGACATGCGTGAATGGGCGTACCTTCGTTGAAGGTTGTGCGTCAGGGCTGGCAACTCGGCACATAAAAATCTACTGCCAATCATTAGTGGACTGGAGTTCCGCTGTGGCAACCCCTAACCGGGAAAAGCCGAAAGACACAACAACATTGAAATCAGTTAGTACCAGTGAGAAAATAACAATGTGGTATTAAATGATTTTTGGTTAAATTTTGATTTGCTATCAGGCTTCAGGCTGAAAGGTCTAAAGCCCACATACCAAGCTATTTTATTTCTAGTGTTTTGGAATAGACCTCATCTTTCCTAACAAGCTATGATTGATTGTAAGAGAATGGAAATGCTTTGCTGAGATAGTTAACTAGTATCACATTTTAACAATAAGCTATAATATTTGAGATATTTAACAGATTTAATGGGGAAATGTTAAATAGTGCACATTAATTGCAGAAATGAATAAGCCATGAAATGAAAATAAAAATTAAAGTAACAAATATACTAAATGAAAGAAGGTAAATAGCAATGTTTAGATGTCTAACAACACAAGACGTTGAGTCAATTTAAAAAAAAAAATAGATATTTAAATTTCTAGCTGCAGGCTAGTAAAACAGATTAGTAATTGATAGTAAGTGTTCTCTTGTCTCAAAAGGAATAAATAAGTTTATTATGTCACAATTTGATGTATTAGCCTGAAACATTTATAGGTTAGTGAACAATAAATAGGATATAGTGCTGACTTATATTTGCAACAGCAATGCACATATAATTTTGTCACAAGAAACACACCTGAAGTGTAAAGAATATGATCATTTTGTAAGGAAAAGAGGAAGGTGATTTCTTTGCTGGACAGAAAGTAAGTGAAAAAAAGAGTTCTTAATATCAGAGAATATAAAAAGAATATTATGGCAGATGTCATAGCATTTTATCTAGGATGTATTGTAGTTGCTGGAAGTTCAAACACGGGTTCAGGCTCCTGCAGGCTACTGTAGTCACATTTATGCTCCAGTATGCATTTTGGTAATGTTCCCAGGAGAATGTAAACGGGGTAATGGTCCACACACACCGATTGTAAAGGTACTGCCCATTGTGCACTGCATTTGTACTGCCACTGACATACCATCTGGCCAGCCTGCTGCTGATGCCTGCCATATTGCCTGCTGTGTCATGTTCCCTTGGGGACCATGGACATTGTTTTCCTACCTGTGACTTTGGTTCTTGAAGTTGTGGGCATGGCAACACATTCTTCTCTTTGCCCACAGGAAATTTGCAAACAGCCATATTTCTCTGCAGCTGACTGTCACTTCAGCCATGTGTCCCCAATCAAATGTATCACAGTGAAATGTTTCACTGCCTAGGTGCCTAGGTGGAAAGAAGGGAAAGTGGATTCCACAAGTCTGGCTAGTACTTTTTAATAATACATTTCTGGGTGGTGATGTGGCCTTGATATGGTAAGAAACAGTAGTGGTAGTTATTCCAAAGGAAGGGAAAGATCCTCTTCATCCAGAGTCACACAGTCACATTTTGATTCTGAATTATAGGTAGAAAATGTTTATGATGATTTTTGCAAAGAGACTGACAAAGATATTGTCAAGAATACTAGACCTGGATCAATGTATGTTTATAGAAGGTGCACAAAAACATAAGAACAATGCTATGCAAGTAATCATGAGAACCATAACATTCCTAGCTGTCTATAACTTTAAGTAGACACAGTTAAAATGTGATGTCTTCTGCTTCAAGCACTTCCCAGTGCTTACTTCCCAAATTGAGCAGGGTTTTCCATAACAAGCTGGTGTAAATTTGTGCCTGCCCATCCAGTCGTCACGGTTAGTCCTAAGTAGCACCTTGAGCTATAAGGGTAAGTTATTGCACAGGCTGGGAATGCATTGACCTAGAAGCCTAGCTGTCCAGTGCATCTTGTTCATTTGCTGGTGCACTGTTAAGACCCTGGTGTGAATGTTTGTAAAGCATTTGCAAAGAAACAGGAGGTCAGATAGGATTGGATCTTTCATGGCTAGAACAGTGAGATGCAGATCATCTCACAGTAGCCTGTAGGTTACTGAGTGTAAGAAGAATTGTCCTAAGGATTCAAGGTATTTCGTTTTTTTTTTTTTTTTTTTTTTGATAAGCTGTTTTTGGGGCTTTTTAGATAGCTGAATGATTTGTTAACATTTTTTTTGGATTAATAAAGTTAATTTTGTTCAGTGCTGAGTGTTAGATGTTCTTCTGGACTGCCTTATTACATTGTGTGTTGAATGATTTAAGGCCTTTTTTGTTAAGCATTTTTGTGCCTGTCTTGTTGAGCAGTACACTTCAATTTATTCATAGCAAAGAAGACACTGTATTCAATGATGGGTCTGATAAGGGAGGAATGACTGCTTTGGATCTTATATGTATTCACTTGGAATTTAACTGGGTCATATAGAAGGATTTCCTGACTGTGGTAGAAAGGCAGGCAGGTACTGACTTTTCTGTGCAGGTAATTAGGTGCTGGTAAAACAGGGTAATGCAGCAGCTCTCAGTTGGGTCCATTTGTAGGAGATTGTTGTGAATTTTGCGTAGGTCTTTTTCAAGCTGAAGTATGCATGTACTGGTGAAGTTCCTAAAGACAGTCTCATCTGGTGGTGGGTGGCTCCATTAGGCCTGAGAGAAAAAAAAATATATTCTGACTTGTTATATTTAACCAACGATGAATAGATGCAAGATGGGGTAGTATAAGGGGCTATGTTGATAAGGACCACTTTAAGGATATTAGCACCTCTAGGGGATAGTTTTACAATTTGCTCTAGTGCAATGATATTAGCAGAATCCAGGGAATGCTGATGTAGGCAAACATTTGACAACATCAACAGAAGTCTTACAATTCAAAATGGTGCACTGAACAATAATAATATACTAATGCTAGTTGGTTTGGACAATTGAGAGAATGAAATTTCTTTTAAAGCATTTGAGTTTCTACAGACATGGACAAAATCAGTATTTAACATACATATACACAGATACACACACACACACACACACACACACACATACACACACACACACACACAGGTGATGGCAAGCTATCTAAAGCATTTATTTTTATGAGAGGAATTAGGCAGGGGTATCTAATTTCCCCACTTACTATTCACCATGTATTTCAAACCATTAGATGATCGAATAAACTTAGATATAAATACAGAAACAGTAATGAGAAAATGCCATTTTTGTAAGACAACATATATGTTACCAATATAAAAACTATATTTAACGAACTGAAATATTTTATTCTTATAGCAGGATATAAAGTAAAGCAAAAACAAAGGCTGTAGTAATGAATTATGCCCCCAACACATGGCTTGGCATAGAACTTCCTCTTTTTAGGTTCACAGGTATGTACTAGGCTAGTGACCACAACGGCCTTCATAAGCCTAGCCATGCAACCCAACCCAATCGTGTCCCCATGTACCTTTGGTGTCTTTTAGGAGAGGAATGTTAATTTGGAGCTGTTTTTGTGACTCATGGCAAGATAAAATACTCAAAATGGGATGCTGGGCAAGTAGCTGAAGAAATGTGGGAAGAAATTACACAAAAGATTATAAGAAAGACTAGACCTTGGAAGTTATTTTTTATGGATACTGACAAGCTACAAGCAGCTAAGATGTTTTTAGTCCCATTGGTTCTTTCTGTAGTTCATGCTTTTATGTATCAACTGAGCAATCAGAAATAAAATAAAATGAAAAAGAATGCTTTTTTGGGATAACAAAAGAGAATATAATGGGAAATATTAGCATTGACAAAGGAACAGACTGGATTAGGACACCAGCTCTGGGGGCATACTGTAAGGCCATGCAGTTTAGATTAACATATTTGAGTCAGGACTCAGAATATATGAACGAGGCAACTACATGATCACACAGGGGGATTCAGACAGGTTTAGGAATGGAATATAAGGAGCCTTATAAATATAAAATTATTAAGCCTGTCTTCACCTTAAAGGAAGTAAGACCTTGAAAAAATACAATAACCCCAATAGCATATACTATGCATAGTAATTAGAAAGAGCAAAAGAAAATGCAATAAGCATTTTAAAAGAAAAAAAATTGGAACACATGATAAAAGGGGAGAAGGTAATTAAATGGAATGAAGCTAAACAAATGTTTGAATTACTGAACTCAGATTAACTTGCATATACAGATCTAATGATAGCAAATGTGTGGAGACTAGATAGCAAATTTGTTAAACCACATTTCTTTTTTTAGCAATTAGGCGAAGCATTTATTTTTAAATACTTTTATTGAATTATCACCTGTGACACAGGTAGACTTACATTTATATAAAAGTAATCAAACCATATTAACAAGTTCACATTTACAAACATTCAACATCACATGTATTTTTTATATCCTATAATCATTACATTACATAAATTATTCAATTCCTGCCTTCTCTTAGAATCTCATTTTTACTCAAAAAGATTTCTGCATGTATTGTTCTCACAATTTCCATTTTTTCTTATATAATTTATTCCTACCCCTTTCCAAAGATCCCACTTCCTGTTATCTTATCTCTGTTACAATATTCACTTCTTCAAGTACAGTTGGTTTAGATTTTGATTTCCATTTTCTAGTAATTGCTTTTTGTAGCCACCAGAATTAGATAGTAAATAGTAAATGTATTAAACCTCAAATATATTTTATAATTAAAGTTTGAAAATAAATGGCATGCAGTAAAAGAAAAGTAGAACATGTAAGGCAATATTAAAGTTAAGAAGATAATACATTATAAAATTAAAAATAAAATAGAGTGAATGATTAAATAGAGCTATTACAGAAGATCAGTGGAGTAAAATATGCCCTTCCCTAGCTATGCAAATAAATAGAGACAATTTAGAATTTTTGCATGGAAATATTTATACAAATATTTCTATACTCCTACAAGAGTTGAAAAAAATGTTCCATGGACAGAAAAGGCATATGTTAGCAATGTTATGTTTCTAAAAGAAGCCCTTGGGAATGCACAAAGTTGCATCAGTTTAAAGAGTAAGACATAATTATTTGTTAGTGGTATCAAATGGAGCAGATATGGGATACAGGAGAAATAGAGTAAAAGCACTATTAAGCTCTCAGCTGTTCAGTGAGCGATTTTACCTCTTGCCTGTCAACATCAGGCCTATAGATCCCCTTTTTTTATAGACCTCCTACTGTACACCCCATAGGTTCGCCCCCCTAAAACATTCCCCTACCAGATAACCCTCATCTTTTTCTCCTTATCTGTGGAGATACCTGGTTCAAACCTTGCATTACAGACTGTCAGTTCCCTCTGTTTCTCCTGCTAGCTTGGTTGACATGGGTTTTTTGAAGCAGTGCAGCAACTGCCTCATGTACACTGACACCCCTTTACTCCTAAGTTACTCAAGTACAATTTGTGAGAGATGCTTTTACACTAAGAATCTGGAATTACTCCTCTCTCAAGCCCAGAACAGCAACACTAAACATGCACCCAACACATAAACCATCATATGCAGAGGTACAGTCCAGAAACCTACCTAAACACCGGAGCCTCCAAAACACAAACATACCACACCTAATACAACACCCAAAGCATCCAATACACATAAAAACACTAGCACCTGTGTCTCAATAAGCCCTTAAGGCAAAGCACATCTATTCCAAATGTTTTAGTTATAGGTGACTCTCTAGTGAGACATACAGATGCCCCACTCATCAGGTTAAACAATGTGTAAGTTACGGTCAGCTGTCTGTCTGGTGCAAGGGTTCGTCAGATCACACATGCACTCAAGTCTCTCAACAAGTACTATTATGACTCCGTCACAGTTGATGTTGGTGTGAACAACTTGAGACGTACCTCTCTGGACTACATGAAGAGAGACATGACTGAGCTCTGAATATGTATCCCAGACAGGTATGTCCCTAGAATTCAGTAGCATTTTACCCTCGACTAGGGTGATACCATAATATAAACAAAAAAAGATTGACTTCAAAAATTGGCTAAGTTTCCGGTGTCATTCTAAAGGATCCAGTTCCTGTCAGCCTGGGATGACAAGGTGGATAGACCACGCTGATTTGCCAGAGATGGACTTCACCTAGCACCTCTAGGCTTTCGATTGTTGGCTAAGGTGATTGCCTCCCCAATAATGACTTTTTTTAGGCAAGGTCACAAAAACAGAATTTCTGACATGAAAATATCAAACACAAAGAAACTAAGGGTCATGCTGCTAAATGCTATGAGTTGAAATCAAACTGCACTCTCTGGAAGCACTCCTTTTCCTGGAAGATGTTGACATCTCTGCAGTCACAGAAATCTGGTTGAAGGCCGGAGTAGGTACATGGGCATTGCAAGGCTACAATGCCTTCCACATTTTCAGACTGCAAATTTAAGGCATGAGAACCAAAGAAGGTGGAGTATCTATCTTCATTAAAGATAATTATACCTGTAGACTGGTTAGACAACATAACTCTGTGGAGTTACTCCAAGTCCAAATTACCATGGGTAAGACCACCCTCCTTCATGTCATCATCAATTACATATCCCCTTCCATGAATGAAGATGCCCACACAGCTTATTTAGACCTACTTGGGACAATTAAAGTACAACTTAACACCGTAGTCATGGGTGATTTCAACTATCCCTCCATTAATTGGGAAGCTTATATGTGCCCAAGCTCACTCACACAAAAGTTCCTGGAACAAATAGTCCACCACCCCACAAGGGGCTCTAATATATATGAGTGGCTGATGCAATGCCTCAAGTGTAGTGCCTGCACTGATTAAATCCAACCATAAATCAGTCATTTTTGAAGTAGCAATAGCATCAGAACTCCCCAGAGGAGAAGTCAGGCTACAAAAATTCACCAAAACTAACTATACCCCCCTAAAGGAAGGTATAACTGACTTCCAAGCTCCAGTTCCCACAGATAGCATTGACGGCTATACTAAGGTATATACTGATGCCCTGTATAAACATCTACACAAATGTATAGACATAGCCATGCCTGATAGGATTAAAGCAAGATCCTCAAGAAAAAACAAACCATCAGGGTGGAAGTATAGCATTAATACAATCAGTAAAAGATGCTTCTGTCTAAACATACAAAAGTGAGAATCCAGAACTGGAAGACCACCCTCCTCAGCCTAAACAATCAAATAAAACAACTCATAAAATCCTCAAAGAGCAACTATGAGAAAATTTAGCAACCATAGCCAAGGATAACCATAAGGGTTTCTTCAGCTACGTCCACAACCTAAGATGTGCTGAACTAATTGTGGCTGACACACTGAACCTGCAGAAAATGTAAACCTACTAGCAGAGGGATATGGCAAAACATCACCCCCTATCCCCACAAGCATACCACAAACCATGTCTTCAGCATTACCTCTTCCGTGCATTTTCAAAGTGCAAGTTATCAATGCTTGCTCCAAGACTAAGAGCACAGCCTCCCTGGGACCAGAAGGCATTTCTGACGTAATTCTTAATGTTCTTAAACAAGATCTAGCTACTCCACTAGGCACCCTATTCAACCACAGCCTGTGCACTGGCTTTCTCCCCACTGAATGGAAAACAGTGTCTGTTATCTCCCTCCACAAGGGCAGCTCAGCAACATACCCAGGTAACTATAGACTCATAAGTTTAAACAGCCTCATCTGTAAGTCAATGGAACGAATCATCATGGATCTCATAAATAAAGATATAGGTGACCTCCAAACCCTAGATCCATCCCAGTTTGGTTTTGTCAATGGGAGGTTGCTCCTGCTAAACC